>NC_088239.1:65840756-65843256 GCF_036934945.1 Oncorhynchus masou masou | reverse complement strand
TAAGGCCAGACCGAGGCAGGTTTTTTTCAGAAACACAGAGACGAGAAGAGTAAGAAACACCAGGTAGTTAAACTGTCTCCAGGTCTACAGCTGGGAGTGTCCTAATATCCTTTTATTGTGGCCATAAACTCTCCCTCCCAGCTCCAACCAACCAGCCAGCCAGCCAACCAGACAATGAGCCAAATTCAGCCATGATGAGTTATAGGACTGTCACACAGATGGCCTTTGACCTGGGTTCTAGCTGTGGGTTGATGGCAGATGGGAATGTGACAGTGATCCAGTAAACAGATGCAATAATGATACAGCGTGACTATGACTGTTACAGGTCTGATTGACAGATGATCATGACTGTATTGGACCAGTCTGATCACGGTGAATAGTCTAGGCCTGGATGTTACTATTGTTGAGCAAACAGAGAGAGCAGAAGTACAGTACAGGGTCGGGACGGGACTGGTGTGACTGGAAATTCATCTGATTACCAAAGCAAAGGTCTGAGATGTTGGTCAATCACAACCAGTGTTGACAATAGAGGTATGTGGGTGAGAGAGATGGCGAGAGAGAGTGTTTACAACCGTAGTGTGGGTGTATAAGAATTAAAGGCATAGAAAGAGAGAATCAGTGAGTAAGAGTGAGAGGGAGAGAGAGAGAGAGAGAGAGAGAGAGAGAGAGAGTCTGGTAAAAGGAAGTGTGGTGTAGGTAAAAGGCTGATAGATATGAATGGAAAGTCCAATCCATGGTCACGGGGCATATTACTGGAATCTTGAATCAGGCTTGTAGGACTTCCTACCAACAGAACAGTACCAGAACAGAATGACTGTGTGGAAGGAATCAGGATAATATTATTCCCTGTTCATCTACACTACAGTCCTCTGTGGGACAGTGAAGCCAAACAGAAAGAAGCACAAACCTCCCCCAGGATTCCCATAGAAACAACATGTCCTCTCTGTTTCACCCACTCTCTAACTGTTGAAACCATTCTCTTAACTCTATAGGGCAGAGGTGGCCAACCCTCCTGCAGAAATACTGGGTATGCAGACATTTTCTCCAGCCCTGCTCTAACACACCTGATTGGTTCAGAGGAGCAGCGGATGAGTAAAGTCAGTTTAGTTGATGAGAGTGTCTTTAGAAGCCAGGAGTCCCAGACCGAGACTCTCTTGGCCTACGGTCCTAGCTGACAATCATATCAGTTTGGATGTTTTCAGTGAGAGACCTCCTCCTCTCTCTCCCTCCTTTCTTTTTCCATCACACTCTAACATGTGAGCCACCACCTGGATTCAGTCATATCTAGCAAAATTTGAAATTGTGTTTTTTACATTGGATAAAAGTAGAGAAAATGAAATGCTACAGTTGAGGAACAATGAGAAAGTAATTCTGCTTTGAAAGTTGATAGATTTGTAATCCCACTTTTGAGAAAATGGCCTTTTAATGTCTTGGTACACCTACTAGAGAGCTCTTCTTTGTTTACAAAGATTCAGTATTGTTCACACCCTCTTAAGCCTTAGCCCCGCCCATCTCTTTTTATTTTACCTTTATTTTACTAGGCAAGTCAGTTAAGAACAAATTCTTATTTTCAATGACGGCCTAGGAACAGTGGGTTAACTGCCTGTTCAGGGGCAGAACGACAGATTTGTACCTTGTCAGCTCAGGGATTCGAACTTGCAACCTTTCAGTTACTAGTCCAACGCTTTAACCATTAGGCTACCCTGCCGGCCCATTCTCTTTAAGGATTCCCATGTGAGGTCGTGTGCCTAACAGAGTGAGGAGTTAAGTACCGAGAGACTGAAAAACAGCTTCTATCTCAAGGCCATCAGACTGTTAAACAGCAACCACTAACATTGAGTGGCTGCTGCCAACACACTGACTCAACTCCAGCCACTTTAATAATGGGAATTGATGGGAAATGATGTCAAATATATCACTAGCCACTTTAAACAATGCTACCTAATATAATGTTTACATACCCTACATTATTCATCTCATATGTATACGTATATACTGTACTCTATATCATCTACTGCATCCTTATGTAATACATGTATCACTAGCCACTTTAACTATGCCACTTTGTTTACATACTCATCTCATATGTATATACTGTACTCGATACCATCTACTGTATCTTGCCTATGCTGCTCTGTACCATCACTCATTCATATATCTTAATGTACATATTCTTTATCCCCTTACACTGTGTATAAGACAGTAGCTTTGGAATTGTTAGTAAGATTACTTGTTGGTTATTACTGCATTGTCGGAACTAGAAGCACAAGCATTTCGCTACACTCGCATTAACATCTGCTAACCATGTGTATGTGACAAATACATTTGATTTGATTTGAGTAAACAACCAAAGATGTCAAGACTAAAAGTGGTAAAAGTAGTAGACTACAATAAGGAAAAACTCCAGATTAAAGTACACTTTTTCAGGGCCTCCTGAATGGCGCAGCGGTCTAAGTCTGCAGGAAGGTTCCTGTATATTTCCGTGACTAAACCAGCTCGT